>NW_027138154.1:38452-38755 GCF_001642395.1 Nematocida displodere | reverse complement strand
GGTAGGCAGAAGGCTTTTGGCGGTGTTTGGATAAATGTCTATGTTTTCAACATGGGTGAATCCTATGCCCACCCATTCTAGGAGTTGGTTAACTCCAGTGGCTGTTAGATTGGCAGTTGGCTTAAAAGAAAGTGTCAAGTCGAATGTGTTCGGGTTATAGAAGTTTTCATATGTATAGAGTCCCAGGTTCGTGTCTATTTCGGGATCTTCTATGTCTTCTATATAGAGCGACATGGCATTCAAATTGTAGAACAGGTTGTATTCCATGTCGTTCCAGATGACCTTAAAGATGCTCATTGGTAG
>NW_027138154.1:0-38402 GCF_001642395.1 Nematocida displodere | reverse complement strand
GGTTCGCTTCCTATAAAGTAAAACAGGTTGCGCATTCTGTTTGCTTCAAAATCAAAGTAGCCACTTCCCACATTTCTAAACATTAGAGAGTCTATGTAACCAAGACAGCTAACCCTATAAAAGAACTTAGATTGGAAGTCTGTAAGTCGCGGCAGGTCTTCCAGAGTGAGTGAAAAAGTGGTCTGCTCAGGTAAAGAACAAGAAACATTCATATTGTCCAAGCACATGAGACTTGTTATGTCGGAATATCCTATTGTAAGACTTAGAGACGCCACCACACCAAACTTAAATGTTGTTGTGACAAACCCAATCACATATTCAGACACGTTATCAAACACAAGATGTTTAACGGCAACTAATCTCCATGGGATAGGATGGTCGAACTTGACGGCGTGTTTGTCTAGGTTAGAAATCTTAAGCGTCTGGATTCTTATGTTGGACATGCCTAAGATTAGGCAGATAAACTTCTTTTCAGTGTTCACTGGGTTTAGGATAGGCACCACATCGTCGCTGTTGAAAATGTGTACTTTCCGGAGTGACCAGATCAAATTTAGGGGGGTCAGGTTCAGTTCGTCAACACTATATATGTCTAGGTCTATGTTAAGACAAGCAACAGCTTCTATAGTGTCTGTTAGCTGCTGAACATCCTGGCACCCTAAATGGTGCTCTAGCTCCGGGTTTGACTTGCTCAGAAGCTTGATGAGATTATGCAGTTTCTCTAGTGTGGGGATAGCAGCTTGCAACTCAAGGTACGTGATGCTAGGTCCGATTTCGAGGGGTTCGGGGGGTTGTTCATTGTTGTCTATCACCCAATAGTTCTCCTCTTCGGCAGCATTTAAGCTGCCAACCAACAGAAAGACTACCAGGCCTAGTAACGCCCCAAGCATGGTCTGCTTCCTTCTCAGAGACACAGCAATGCGTTTGTCCGTTTGCATTTGCTTCGTTATGCTTAAAAAATCATTTTTATATTTGATCACAGGGTTGGTGGCTGCTGTCAAAATGCATTATTAGTGGTTTATGGGCTGGGGCGCAGTCTGGCTGGTTGTTGGTTTAATGCCCCTATTGCCCACCCCTGTAACTTAAAGTTACAGCCTTAATCTAAAGGACCCGGCCCAGTGCCACACCCCTTGTGCTGTGGTAGAATGGGTTCGGGTTAGTTCGGGTTAGTCTGGTCTTTGAGTTAAGAGTGCAACTTTAAAATATCTTGAGTGCAAAGCAAAGCTACACGCCCCAGCACCAGAGTACCGTGCTGCACCCGAACACAAATAAAACACTTGGATTGGAGAGGACTAAGGTTGTGTGGTGTGGACGGGTAAGCAGGGCGTTTATTCTAATGTGTGCCGAGGCATGGCAGGTGGATATGTGCCGAGGCATGGGGCGCTTTCATGCTCTGAAAAAACATTCAGAAGCTAAGCTTCTGGCTCCTCAGGGCAACAGGTCTATCACGTATTGTATGGCTCGATGAACAGAGTTATAGATCCAGCGCCAGACTCTGTGGAAGAGGCCGGGATTGATCTCTGGGTCAATGCCCACGGGTTGGACATCTTCAACGGATTCTACATATAGAACAATTGGTTCTGCTGCAACATCAACATCTGGGGTAGCCACACATTCAAAGTGCATTGAAATATGTCTCGTGAACTGGTAAATATCGAGCAGGTGGGCACATATGGGGGCAAGAACACAGTACATCTCTCCCTGGTGCTTCTGGGTGAGTAGTGTGATTGTGCTTGGGTGTATGGTTTGGTTGCAGCTTGGGCAGTCAGTGACCCAGAGTATGTCCCGGGTATAGGGTTGGGCATCATCAATAAACTGTCTATTCAAACACTCGATGCATAGGCTGTGTCCACACGCAAGCAAGCAGACACTAGGGGCCATGTTTTCCACCGCTTGACCTTCTTCCGGGCATAGACAAACTGGACATTTGAATGTTGGGTTGTCATCTCGCATGTTCACTGGGAGGATGCTGGCTGCTTCTTGGGTTAAGTTGCTGAATATAGTTCCAGTAGCCCAGCTGCTGTACTTGTCCAGGGGAATGATATGAATCGCGTCCCACTTGGGCTTTCGGGTTAGTTCGGGGAGATCGCCTACCAACGCATCCTCTCTCCATAGACACGTTTCTGTGAGTATTGCTTCTTCCTCACCAATTTTTAGCGCCTCTAGCAGATGGATGGAAAGCTCCCACTCCCTGGACGCTACCTGGGGCAAAAGATCTTTCCAGTTGGACATATGGATCGAGATTGTCTTGATGTATCCAAAACAGATGCACACCCACCTCAGTAGGCTCTCAAACCCCGCAGCCGTTAGAATGGCATTCGGCTTGAAGCGAAGCGACAGGTTAGGCATGTACGTGTAATTGAAGTTGCCCCGGTCATTAGCGGCTACAAAGCTCTTGATTCTGGGCTCGTCTATATCCTCTATAAACAGGCTATTGACATTCATGTTGCTGAACACCCCATAGTCCGGGATGCTCCATACTAATTCAAAGATGTCTATGGGCAGGGTGAGGCGTGCTATAGACTTTGTCATCAGGAACTCTAGCATTGGCCCCATTCTGTTTTCTTCGGGAAGGAGCATGGCTCTGCCCAGGTTTCTAAGCACCAAGCACTCCAAGGGGCCAAGCCGTTGAAGACAATCCAAATAGAAGTCCGTTAGGCAGGGGAGGTTGGTTAGGAAAAGTGATCTAATGTCTGGGACGGACCCAGAGTCTGGGGAATATAGTTTGTCCATAAACTGAAGGGTTGTTAGCTTACAATTTGTTATGGTAAGGTTTATCTGACTGGCCAGAGCCAGTTTTGCCAGCCCCATATGAATCACGTATCTAGACACGTTGTCAAACACCAGGCTTTTAACCCGTACATTCAGCAGATCTTTCGTTCGGGTTATGGTGTGCATCTTCTGGCTTGGGCATATTGTAGATAGATTGGAAAGTTTAAATGTATGGACGTTCAAGTCGAGTATATTCGACATGATTGTCTCAAACTTATGTATATTGGTAGAGAAAAACCCAAAGCCCTGGTGGTTTTTGGTCTTGTAGATGTGTATCTTTTGGAGGGGAAGGTTCATAAAGTTTAGCTGCCTTTCTCCTGAATAGCTGTACTTGCCAATGTTGATGTTAAGACAGGGCACAGATGGCAAGTACATGGCTATTGCTTTGGCGCTTTGGCTCCCGCTAAAGGCCGCTAGTTCGGGGGTTGACGGAGAAAAGAGCTGTATGAGCGTCTGCATATTCTTTAGGTTGTGCGGGGTATCATATCCGACGGGTGTGCAAAACTCTCGAAATAGATACCGGGTAGGCGCACAGCCCAAATCATCCTCGTCCCTTGAAGATCTTACCAAGCGGACGAAGAACCAAAGCGTTGCCAACAGTAGCGTCCTCGAATGGCCCAGGTTTCTGTTTCTTGGTGCTCTGCTAGTGCTCTTTTGTTTCATCACCCGTTTAAAAAAAGTATCTTTGTTCTAAGTCCTTGACCCATTAGCCCCAAAAACCTTGGCACCCAGCCAAGGAAGGAGGGGCTAGATTTAGAGCCTTAAAGACTGGTGTGCCTGAAATATCAAACAGACACCTTTATATTCAGACAGGTGCCAATAAAAAAACAAACACAATGCAATTCAGAAACGCAGCCAAGGAAGCAACCCGGCCCACGTTAGAGGGCGTTGTGCAAAGCGCATCTGTTTTACAGCCACGCATTGCCGAGACCATTGCGTTTTTTGGGCGCTGTGGAGTCGAGCTAGGCGTTGACGAGGGCGGAAAGATGGACAATCTGACCAAGCCCAGGCTGAGCATCTATTTGGCCGAGCACCCAGTTGATCAGATACCGGACAACATAGTCCCTGGACTTGAGCTGACCTGGATCTTGATATATGGCGCAGGCAGCTACACCGCCGAGTACACCGAGGACACGGAGAAGAGTCGGCTGCTGAAAATCATGAAGGTGTTTGGGCGCTCTAACCCGAAAACTATCGGCTTTGTAAACATACGCTTCACAGAGCCATGCACGCTTCGGGCAATAAAGCCGCGCAAACAGGGAAGGGTGGGGGCTGGGGCGTCTCTGCGCCTTTTAGTCTCCCCCTCCGTCTTGGAGCTGTCCTACATGACCAAGGACGCGCTTGATTGGGTCCTTGGGGCGTACCACTTTGAGAAAAGCCTTACCGTCCGCGTTATTGGGTCCTCCGCTAGGTCGTTAGATTTTCTTGACAATCTCTCATGCAAGGTGTTGGAGGCTCTTTATCTTCGGAGCCTGTTGCATCTGGAGAGCATGTTTTGCGCCTTCTTTAAGACGCTAGCCCGAACTACCCAGTTGGGGCTGGAAGACCTTCCGCCAAACATTAGCATACCGCCAATCATTATTGACACCCTGAAGTTGTCCAACGTGACCAGTATGCCAGCTAGCCTTTTCCTTCAAGTTCTGAGAACCTGTACAAAAACCTCATACTTTTTCGACGTTGAAACCATCCGAATCAATGGGCTATCTGATGACATGATGAGAAGGCCCCTGAAAGCCTTGACTTACACCCATGGGCGGTACCTCAGGATGTGCACCGTTGCTCTCCAGTCTAGAAGCGGGTTGGAGGAAACCAAAGAGGGCCTTATCCAAAAGGTTCAGTGGGTGAAGAGGTACTTTGCATGCCCCAAAGCCATTGAGATCGACAATGACCTACCTGACCCTGAGGAGAGTGGAGTGCCAGAAGAGATTGTCGGGTACACCGTGGTGGTTCAAGACTACCCCCATCTAGACAGCCTGGTGGTGGATGGCCAGCGACTTCCCTTGTACCGGACACAGAACCCGTGCTTGCAGCGTGCACGCCCCGGGCAGGTGGCCATGGCCGAGTTTCCTTTCTCCCTCTTCTTTGAATGGGCTTTGAAAAAGGTCGGGTGTCTGCTTGCAGAGAAGGTAGAGGGCTTCATCCCGACAAAGAAACGCTTTCCGGCATACACCTGCATGATATGCTTCTACGCCATCAAAAGCCTCTCCTCGCGAACGATGTCCACGCCCAAGACCTTTATGGTACTCCCATGCCACCATTACTGCTGCCGGCTCTGCCTCGAAGATTTGGCAGCCAGCCAGCCGCGTAGCTCCACCCTCAAGTGTCCGGCGTGCAGAGCCTCCTTTGCCTACCAAGAGGTGCTGCTGGTGTACATGGACGCATCCGGGATGTACAGCACCAAAACGGAAGACTTCATTTACACGCCGCCCCAGAAGCCTTTGCTGATAGAGTAGAGCACGCCAGGCCTCTGCTCTGTGGTGAGTTCGGGTGTTCCGGTAATAAATCACAAACCTTTGCCAAAGATATTATCACCTACCAAGAAAATATGCTAAAATCTGGAAAGTGTAGATATGCAAAGGCGGGGGGTTTTGCAAAAATACAATCTTTTGCAAGATCAAAACACCCATCGGCTGTCCGTTCTAGAGACCACAAGATACAGTGCGCCGTATCCAGAATGTTCGCTGCCCACAACGCAAACGAGGCGCGGTAGAACCGAGCGGAGAACAAGTACTCGCTCTGGAGTGGCTGGGTGTGTTTATTGACCAACCATCAACTGGCTTCGCCAGGGGTGGCGTGGGTTCAGTCTTATCTTAGTTTTGGCTGAATAGAGACGTGTCTCAGGGCTACTGCGCCTGCCATGAAAAGAAAGGGAAGAAACAGCAAAGACCCAAACCTCCAGATGAAAGAGAAGAAGCCAAAGGGGAGTGTAAGGCTCTGGGTGTCTGGATTCAGATAAGACACAAGGTGCCCGTGGCTTGAAGCTCCCAGAAGGTGTTTCTGAAGCTCCTGGTTTAAATTCTGAAACTCCTCTGGCAAAACACCGCCAGTTAGAGCCTCGGTGGTTGGCAAGGACGGGAGAAAGTATCCCAGGTAGGCGCCTGTGTAGAGGTATAAATAGGGTATGACCATTGGCGGCTGCCACTCGACCAGCTTAATGCACAGAGGAACGAGTATGCTAAATAGAATCATTGACATGAAATCTTTTTCCTTGGCTAGATTCTCCGGCCCAAATACCGTCTGCCCACCGTTTGATACGGTCGTGTAGCCTCTGCTAAGAACCCCAGCCATGCTATTGTACGGGTGTAGAGGAAACATGCTGGGGGAGGTTAGGATTGTAAGGTAGAAAACGCAAATAAAGGTGTGCGGTATGGTTATAAGCAGCATCGAGGCAAGCACCTTAAGCTTTGAGTGAAAAGAGACACACTGCCAGAAAGTGTGGTACATAAAGACACACAGTGCAGCTAGAAGCGCCCCAACGCAGTAGAGAGGAACAATAAACCCTGGAGAGTCGCCCATTGAAACATCGCCCATCGCAACCGACAGGGCTATAGAGGCCAAAAACGCCACAAAAGGAACAAGTCCCTTCGTAACTAAGTTCTCCAGGACCTGGGCCAAAAGCAAACTTGTGGGGGCAAACTCTCCCTCCTGGATGTTCTCCCGGCAAAGCTTTTGGTTCCTGGTGCCCGTGACCCGCGTCCCAAAGACAATCGAAATCCAGAAAATGTACACCCCCAGCGTCCAGATGTCCTGATTAACAGTCACCAGCCCCAAGTAGTTGAAGCACCTAATTGCCTTCTTGCGGAGAGTCTCGTCCATCAGCCCCTTGGCACTTTCAGAGGTTAGGAACTTGAAAGACAGAGTGTTCGGGTTCTCCAGGTTTAGTAAGCCAGTTGTATGGTTGGCAAACATCCGAAAGAAGCCCAGCCGGATAAGAATGAGCAGTGTGTAGAAGAAAAGCTCTCTAATATAGAGGTAGCCAGTAAAGTACTTGTCAAAATACATCGACCGCCTCCAGATAGTAACGGCTGTGCGGAAACTTGGCCACGTGGGCCGAACAAAGGCGACGTTCTTAGATGCCTGCGCCGATACTGGGCGGCAAAGGATCGACTCTGCATAGTGTTTGAGCAGCTGCATGTTTTCTCTGTCTTCTTCGCTCTCTGCATGTGCAATGCTTGATAGCATCAGAAGGTAGTTGATGTTGTCTACGTCTGTTTCGCGGGGGGCAATCTCCAGCTTCTTCATAAAGGAGGCCAGCTCTTTGATGGGGCCGTGGTAGACTACTGTTGCCGTGTACATCAGCACTAGATTGTCAAACACCTCTAAGAATGGACCCGAGATCTGGTGAATGCTTGCAAGCTGTGTTACCTTGGCCGCCTTCATTGTTTCAAGCACTGTCTTGGCCATAACGCTGTCCAGACCCGTGAGGGGCTCGTCCCAGATGTTTAGCCCCTTCTGCTTGAGGAGCCCAATGACTATCTGTGTTCTTTTCTGCTCGCCACCTGAAAGATGCTTGTATGCGACCGCTGCCGACTTGGTAAGCTTGAAAACCTTCATGTACTGGGCGACTTTGCCAAGCGGCACGTTATTGAAGACGGCCGAGTCTCTCAGGAGGCTTTCAAGGGGAATGTTTCCGTAGTCTGGCCCGCTTTGGCTGCTGTATGAAACACTCTTTCTCCACTGGCACGGGTCTCTGTCCACCAGTCCCTCGGATGTGCCGACTTGTATTGTGCCGTAGGTGGTGTGGTTGGCCGCACAGGTTCCAGCCACGCTGTCCATAAGCATGCTTTTACCGTCCCCGCTTAGGCCAATAAGCACCGTCATCTTCCCCCTAGGTAGCTCAAAGGACACATTCTGCAGAAGCATCGTTTGCTTCGGTGTCTTTCTTGAGTAACTCTCGACCTTAATGTGCGGTGTCTGTCTTTGCTCTGCTGCCATAGATAAGAAATATTTTAAATAAAAAGAGACACGTTTTATACTATTTGGGGGTGTTTTTGCCATCAGGGGTGATCATAGTGTGTTTTTGGCGGGGCATGAGGGGGTGTGATGGTCCTTTGGCTCCCACGACCCGCCAAACCCTCACACACCTGCTAGCAAATAGTAGCTTTGTTGATGTAGAGCCTGAGGATGTGCGGGCAAAGCCCACTGTGGTGCATGTCCAAAGCGGTGATTATGTGGGCGTTGGCTAGTTTGGGGAGGGATATTGAACAGACAACTTTTTTGCAGAAGTGGTTCACCCACTTGAGCGCTATGCTAAAATCTTCAATGTCCAGGCGCTTATCGTTGTCAAACACAAGCTCCAGGAAAACGAACTGGTTGGTGTTGAAGAAGAGCACTGCTCTCCCAGCAGCCAAAAACTCCATTAGATGGTTGTGCCCCACATACGTCAGGGATAGAGACTTTGGGTGCTTGGCCTCAAGCTTGCACCCAAGCATTTCGTTGAAGATCCACCACGGAAGGCTGAAACTGCTCCTTACCTGCTCAAAGACACCTAGCAGCCCCTCCATCTTTTTAGTCAGCCCCGAGCTGCTGAAGTACGGAGTGGGGTGGGGGTAGACGTGCTTCAGACTAATGTGGACAAGCCTCTCCCCTCTGAAGGCGTCAAACCCGCACATGTCCTCCATGCCTATGTACTCACTGTGGATGGCTACCTCGCCCCGGAACTGGAACATGGAAAGCACTGCTCTTAGGGCAGACGCGGTGACAGTCGAGGTGAGGAGTAGGCTGACCTCCACCGCGGCAGGCTCTGTGCGCGGTGCCACTGTCTCCGCCTCTTCGGGGACCAGGCTTAGGTTGCGAATAAGCATCGACTTAAGACTTTGGCCGTCCAGTGCCGTGCTAAGCGCCCGGAGGACAGCCATTTGGTTCTCGGGGTGGGACCTCCTATTGAGCTCGTCCTCAGAGGCGCCCAGCGCTTTGACAATGTTTGCGATAAGTTTGCACCAGTCTGGATGAAGAACCTTGTGTTTTTTCAGCTCTTGCCTCACCCGCTTAAAAAGCGTTGACAGGTCAAACAGCCCGAACTGGTTGTTGTTCCACCGGTTGGTCCTGGTGGCTTTTTGGATGACTAAGAAGCAGTTGCTCCAGACTAGTTGTCTCTGCTTCTCACAGATTACCGGCTCAAGGGCGCCTATCCTGAAGGTTTCAACTATTCCCTTGATGCCCCCAAGAACAGCAAAGTGGATGTAATGTCTCACAATGCAGTCCTTTGTTTTGGTGGACACATAAATGCTATCTGCTTTTTGGATCTGCTTGGTGCATCTTTTGATGTCCTCCGGGGTGAAAAAGTTGAGGTAGACCCTGGCAAGGCCGTCAGTGGACATACCGTTAGAAATGGACTTGTAGAACAGGGTGAAGAAGACCGCTTTGATCCCATCTGTGGTATAGTCCACAAATTTTTGCGGCCTGTTAAACGCTATGGTGGGTATTAGGTTGAAGCAGGTGGGGGGTTCAGGTAGTATTTTGGCAGGCAGCGACATTTCTACTGCTGCCCACAGCGCCTGCCCCTGCTTCTCAAGTTCTTGCACTTCAGACTCCACGGACTCAGCACCTGCCGCCAGAGCAAACCTCCCCAGCACCACAAAAGCCAGGATTTGAGGTATCTTGCTGTATCTAGAACACACCATTATTTTATTTTCCAGGACTCCATCTATATATGCCACCAGACCACCAATCAGCTGATTGAACAAATCACAATATAATTGTAGTTAGGCACCAGGCCCCGCCCCAGCCTATGTCCCAGGCCCAGACCCCGCCTATGTCCCAGCCTATGACCCAGACTCAGACCCCGCCTATGTCCCAGACTCAGCCCCAGACATATGTACAATTTTTTTCTCTACAGACCACACCATGAGCGAAGAAGCAGAAAGACTGGCTTTTCCGCACATTAACTCATACAACAGATTTGTGGCCGTCGCAATACCACGGATTGTGAGAAACTTTGAGCCGGTTACTGTAAACGACGGAGTAGGAAACACCCTAACCCTGTCTCTTGACAGCATTTGCGTCGACAGCCCAGAGTACTTTGACCCGCGCTGGAAAGGCCCGGGAAGGAAAACGTTTCCCTACGAGTGCCGGATAACATCGCGGCCCTACCAGGGAAAAATAACTGCCACCGTTATAGTTAGCATCAATGGCAACCCAACAGTTGAGCATGTCCAAATCGGGCACTTGCCTGTTATGGTAAAGAGCGATCTTTGCCATCTTTCGGCAATGGATGAAGCCGGGCTGCTCAAGGCCAAGGAGGACATGGGCGACCTTGGTGGGTACTTTGTGCACAACGGGCTGGAAAAGCTTTGCCGGCTTATCCAGACCCAGAAAAAGTACCTTCCGGTGGGAGTATACCGGCCGTCCATGGCCAAAAAGATAAAGAACATGTCGGAGTACGCAGTGACCTTTAGATCGCACGACAAAAACGGGTGCGCCTCCCAAATGGCTCTCCACTACCTCACTGATCACTCGATCCGAGTAAAGATCAAAATAAGAAAAAGAGAGTATTTTATTCCCCTGCCCATGATTCTCCGGGCTCTTTCGGGGAAGACGGACAAAGAGATACACCGGTCGATTAGCGCAGCCCTGGGGAACGACCCAGGTTTGGTGGAGTACGCCACGCTTCTGCTTCAGAGTTTTTCCTGTGAAAAAAGGGTCACCCAGACCGAGGCGATTTCCTATCTAGGGGCGCGGTTTAAGCTGTTCTTTGAGATAGGGGCTTTCGGGTTGCATGCAGACAAAAAAACCAGTGAAAGTAAGAAAATCCTCAATGAGCTCCCAAAAGATATAGACGCGTTCTATGCGGTGCTTGAGAAGTACACGGAGATCTCCACGCACGCGGAGTATGGGCGGAAGCTGATCAACGCCGCAGTTGCAGTTCACACCGATGATTTTGAGGAAAAGTACCAAGTTGTTATTCTTTGTGTGGCCAAGCTTCTTATGGTGGTGGCACAGAAAGTGGTTCCAGACAACAGCGACTCTCTTGACTCCCACGAGCTGATTACTGTGGGGGATATCTTTACGGAAATCCTTGCTGAAAAAGTGGACATAATCAGGCACCGGCTGGTTGGGTCGCTGCTCGGGCATGTAATCCTGCACAACGGTCTGCTAACAAGTTCCACGTTCCTTAAGAGGGCATTTAAGTACGCTTTCATAGACATTACCTCCACCTTCGGGCAGCTCCTCTCAACAGGTAACCTGGTTCTCCGGAACAGCAGCAACTTTGCCATGATGCAGCAAACAGGTTTCTCGATCCAGGCAGAACGGCTCAACTACTGGAGATTCTTCAGCCACTTCCGGTCGGTGCACCGGGGGGCGTATTTTGAAGAAATCCGAACTACCTCGATTAGAAAGCTTCTCCCGGAGTCCTGGGGGTTCCTCTGCCCGGTGCACACCCCGGACGGCGCGCCGTGCGGTCTCCTCACCCACCTCGCCCACCAGTGCGAGATCTCGCACCTGAGCCACCGAATGCCCATCCACGAACTTGTTGAGCTGGGGATGCTCTTGGCGGTGGGCGGCACCATTGGGGGCGTACCGGTGGTTCAGAACGGGGTGGTGCTGGGGTCAGTTACCAGTGATCTGGCGCCTGTGTTCGTCCAGGGCATCAGAAAAAAGAAGATCCAGAACAAGAAGATGGTCTATCTTGAAGTGTTCTATCAGAACCACGCGGGGGTGCAGCCCGCAGTCATTCTGGTCAACACCCCGAACAGGATGATGCGCCCCGTTCTGAACATTCGCGAGAATGCGGTTGAGTACATTGGAACGACTGAGCAGGCCTTTTTGCAGATAGAGAACCTGGGAAAAACCAAAACAACGAACCCAACGCACAGGGAGCTTGATGCCGCCAACATGCTAAGCGTTGTTGCTGGAAGCACGCCGCTTGGAAACTTCAACCCAAGCCCCCGAAACATATACCAGTGCCAGATGGCCAAGCAGTCAATGGGCACCCCTCTAAACTCGCAAAAGTATCGAACAGACCAGAAGACGTACGTGCTCGACTCCCCACAAGTCCCCATCCTTCTAACGGACATCTACAAAAAGTTCAATCTGGAAAGATACCCGATCGGGAAAAACATTATGATTGCGATTGTGTCGTACACGGGGTACGACATTGAGGATGCTGTTGTCATTAACAAGGCGAGTGTTAACCGCGGGTTCATGCGAGGCGCCATTCTCAAAACAGAAGAGATTAACCTGAAAAAAGAGAAAACAAAGACTCTGGGCACCCTGATGGGAGATGACGGTCTCCCAAGCATTGGAGCCAGCATAAAGGACGGCGACGAGATCTACACCGTGGTGGACAATGAAGTCATGGAGGAAGTCAAAACAAAGAACAAAAGCATGGAAGACCTGCGGGTAGAGTCGGTGGCCGTTTTTGACACGGAGGACGGCAAACGAGGCGCGTCGATCCGGTTCCGCATTCCAAGACTTCCAGCCATTGGGGACAAGTTCAGCAGCCGGCACGGACAGAAAGGAGTCTGCTCCATTCTCTATGAGGACGAAGACATGCCTTTTTCCGAGTCAGGCATCACCCCAGACCTTATCATCAACCCACACGCGTTTCCCAGCCGTATGTCGATGGGGATGTTCATTGAAAACATTGCCACCAAGGTAGGGGCGTACAGCGGAGAGCTCCAGGATGGGTCAATGTTCAGCTATGGAGAAGATGGACCAGATGCACACGTCTACTTCGGGGACAAGCTTGAGTCTTATGGATTCAGGCGCGGGGGCGGAGAAACGCTCTATTCTGGCATAACGGGAAAACCGTTAAAAGTTGATATTTTTTTCGGGATGGTGTACTATCAAAGGCTAAGACACATGGTCGGGGACAAGTACCAGGTGCGAACAGTGGGCCCGGTCCATAACCTGACCAAGCAGCCAATTGGAGGAAGAAAGCGGGCAGGAGGCATCCGTCTTGGAGAAATGGAGAGGGATGCGCTTATCTCGCACGGAGCAACAACCATTATCCAGGATAGAATGATGGCGTGCAGCGATGGAGCAGCATTTAACGTCTGCAAGCACTGCAACACGCTCTGTTTCTTCAACGCCTTTAAATGCACCGGGTGCCAGAGCCCAAAGGCTCTGGTTCGGGTGGCCTTCCCATACGTCTTCAAATACCTTGTGGCAGAGCTTGCAGCAATGAATATTGGCTGCCGGATGAAATTTAAAGGCATCTAGTAAAAAGATCAAAAAAAGTAAGGGCTAGTTAATAAAAACGTCTCAAAAGTAAAAATTAAAACTGCAGAATTTTTTATATGCAGCTTCAAGTAATTGCCCAGTTTATCTCACAAGAAGAAACACCCCTGGGGCCTTCCCTTCAATTACCCAACCAAATAACCCTGCAATCTCTGAGACAGCTTCTTCCGGCAAATACAGAGGACGCTGATAAAATGAGAATGTTTGTTTTTGGAACAGAAATTACAACCACACTTGAAGATGCGCTCAAGAAACACCAGATAACTAACGAAACCACCGTGAACATTTACTGCTACCCAGATGACCCCCCAAAGAAGTCAAGATCGCCGGGGTACCTGGCATCATCGTGTTCTGGGCACAAGGCGGCAGTGCTTTGTGTTAAAGTGAGTCCGTGCGGCAGCTTTATCTGCACGTCCTCAGGCGACGGAACGGTGCGCTTCTGGTGTGGAACCACCAAATCGCCCATCCGGTCCATCCCTCTCCACCACCACTGGGTGCAAGCAGTCTGTTTCTCGCCCGACTCCAAGTACCTAGCAGCTGGGTCGATGGATGGAGGGGTGTCTTTGATCAGCATTCCCGCCATGGAGGTTGTCTATACCAAAAAAGTCCACAAGCAGGGGGTTACCTGCATTGCCTGGAGACAGGACAGCGAAAGGTTCTCCACGGCCTCCAGGGACGCCAGCGTGGGGGTCTGGGACGCCAAAGGGCACGTCCGCAGCATCTTCCATGAAAAGCCAGTAATAACCACCGTGTATTTTGGAGACCATCTGCTCTCAGCGGGAAGAGACTGCTGCATCAAGGTGACCGATAAAGACGGACTGCTTGTTCAAAACCTGAAAGGACACACGAAGTGGATTATGGGGCTAAGCACCCACAACGGTTTAGACATGACCAAGTTTCTTGCAAACAGTGATGGGTGCGTCTTCGGGTCAGGCAAAAGCTTTTTTGTGAGCGTTAGCGACGACCGAACAGGCATTATCTGGCGGCCCAGGTGGGATGAGAACGGGAAGTGGGTTTTTACAGCGGCAAAGAAGCTAATTGGACACGGGGATGTGATAACGAGCGTTAGCATTGCCTGCAACGGGATATACATTGCGACGTCCTCCTTTGATAGAACGGTGCGTCTATGGACCTCAATGAACGGAATGATTTCGCATATTTTTAGAACACATACGTCGCTGGCATACCAAACAGTCTTTTCATCCACCGGGAATCTTTTAGTGTCTTGTTCTGCAGATAAAACCGTTAAAGTGTATTCCGTAGAAAAAAAGAAGCTTCTTTCAGATTTTGTGTGCAAAGATCAGGTGTTTGCCGTTGACATTAGAGAGTTTATGATTGTGGCTGGTGGAAAGGACAAACTTGTCTACTTTTTCACCTAGTAACTTTCAATAAATGCTTTTATAGAGTCTGGGTGCGGGTGGGTGCTGTTCAGTTGTTCAGTTATAGAAGGTAGCTTTATTTATAGACACAGGTGTTGGTGGTGCTTGTGTAAGCACGGCGCGCCTAGATGTTT
This sequence comes from Nematocida displodere, assembly GCF_001642395.1. Lineage (NCBI taxonomy): Eukaryota > Fungi > Microsporidia > Nematocida > Nematocida displodere. The sequence goes on along the minus strand of NW_027138154.1, from coordinate 23,938 downwards.
TTTTCAGAAAGTGTATCTTTTGGCGTGGTGGTAAGGGTTTGGGCTAGACTTGGGTTATTAACAACTAGTTGGAGGACCGGGGTGGTGGTCCCATCTTTGCTGTACTTAAGCTTGGACTGTAAGTTTTGGAGGAAGGCCAGAGTGTGTTTGGGTAATTGCTGGACATCTTTGACTACCATCTGGGCAATGAAGATGCACTGACTGTTTGTCTCGGTCCCGGCCTCCGCAGCAACAGCATTCTCAGCCACAGGTTGTTCGATGACGGTCTCCGTTGCAACAGGTTGTTCGGTGCCTGTCTCCGTTGCAACAGGCTCTTGTGTTGAGCTTAGCGGTTTGATAAGTCCGGGGGTGTTGATAAACATGTTTTCCAACGTACACTGGTCCCCGGGTTCAGATGAGGTTTTGCCAAAAAGTGGAATGGCATCAATGCTCCACCCAGAGCTGGACTGTGCGCGGTTGCTCTGTGAGAGGTCTGCCTGGCACTCAGGCTGCTTTGGCGGAAGCGCTTTTCTTTGAAACACGGGATTGCCAGCTAGCTCGCTGGCCTGGAACGCGTCCTGCTTAGCTGACGAATCCCCCTGTGAAGAGACGGGGGAGAGTTGGGCCCTTCTTAGTTTCAACGATTCTTTCAACGAGTTCGTAGGCCCAGCTGCCATGGAGGCATCTTCTAATGTCGCTGCAGGCAGTGGCGGCGGCGTGGGTATAGACACAGTGCTCGCTGGAACAGTCTCGGGCACGGGCATTGGCATTGGTGGCGCAGAGGGTATAAACTCGGCGTCCATGGGGCTTCTTGCTTCAAGGGTTATCTCTAGCTCCTCGTTGAGTGGGGCACTTGGTGTAAATGGGGCCTCTGATCCAAACAAGCTTCCATCAACACTACCAGGGGTTGCAGTGTAGGAGAACGCCGATTTGTAAGAAGTGTTGCTTTCCTGGCTCAATACATCTAAAAACTCCGAATCGCTGTCATGCTCCTGAATGCGATCAACACCAAAAGACAGGTGTTTTCGCCGGTAGCAATCACCCACTGGCATGTTGTAGTAGTATATCTCATTTTGGGTGTTTTCACCATTAACGGCAGAAGAGAGACAAAAGTGCTGTCTCCGCCTGCGTGGCTGGTAGCTTAGCATTTGGAGAATTGGAAGAACAATGACACTTTCAGGCCCAAACAAAAGCGGCAGAGTCCCTAAAGAGTCGCTGGCGTCATCACTGTTGATGTGCGAGGAGACGGAGGTAAAGCAAACACTGCGCCTGGGCTTTGACGGGACAGTGTGCCACCTGTCAGATTGTTTTTGGGCAGCGTTTGCTGCAGCGTCCATCCAAAACAGGTCCTTGGTTGGGGCAATGGTGGTAAAAGGTCGTTCTGAGACGCACCTTCTCCATGGTATAAGGACTAGTCCAATAATGCACAGTTTTTTCATGCAGTTGAAGCCTCTGCTTTATTTATAGCCTGTCTTCTGATTGTGCAAACAGAGCCCAAACAAACAACTACAGATCAATTACTTCTTGTTTGTGTGCCTCTTTAATTGACATCTTGGCAAATACTTTTTCCAAGTACTTCGTTTGCTGGCTGGGAGAGTCTTTGATTTTTTCAAAAACAATCGTATCAATTTTACTGGATAAAACCGTTTTTTCTATTACATTTTCACAGCTTTCCAAAATACTTGAAAAGCCTTCCAAGTCTTTCTCCAGAAGCTCTGAAATAACGGCAAGTATTCGTTCTTCAAGTTCGTTGTTGTCTGCGCTTTGGAGGATGTCCAGGCAGAGCAGAACGCGGTTAATGTTCTTGTAGTACATTTTAGTGTTGGTAATGATGGCGAGTTTTGTGTTCAGGTCTAGTGCGTCCCTTAGCTTGATGAAGATTTCAAAGGAGTCGTGTCCCATGGTGTCTATCTTTAGCGCGATCTCTTCAATCTTTTCCCAGGCATTTCGAACGGCGTCCTGGTTTCGGAACCGGAACACTTCCAGGCCGAGCAGCATGATCATCCACCGCTCAATTTTTGCCATTTCAGGTTCGGGAAGGGCTTGGCCCTGGGCTTTGTCGCTGGCAAACTGGAGAATGGCGCTGGTGCTTGAAATGGTGCTTTTGAGGGGCTTGTAGTGGATTTCAGTGAGTATAGTGAAAAGATCTAGCAGTGGAGCGGCTGCGCAGATCTGGAGGAGCTCTGCTGTGGGCATCTGGCATGAGAACACGGCAGCCTCGAGCAGAGGCCCGAGCACTCCGATTCTTTCAATGTTTTGCTGAATAAAGACGTATGAGAGCCTGCCAAGCGTTTTTGTTTTGGTTTGGGTCAGATGCTGCAGTAGCGTTTCTGCCAGCTCGGCCAGTTGCGAGGAGGGAAGGGTTCGGGTTATTTCAACAACTTCTTCAAGTGTTGCATCGGGACACTCTTCCTTCTTTCCTTTTTTGGGCTCTTTTCCAAAGGCAAAAATGTTTCTGAGGAACCTTGTTCCAGTTGGTGTTAGTTCGGGCTCGGTAACTATTTTTGCAATTGCTCCAACGAAGTATTTCCAAATGTGGTAAACTTCTCTTTTGTAGGTAATAGCCAGCTGAATGACCAGGTACGGATCAGAAACTTTCTGGAACATCTCATACGCAATTGTTCTGGCGTTGATGGTTATGCAGGCCCGAACAAACTCCTTAATTGTGTTCGGGTGCTTGGTTTCGGCAACTTTCTCAGCTACATTGAAGCTCTCAAGAAGGTAGAAGTACACATTCTGGCTGCACCGCCCACAGTAGTTGTAGGAGGGCTCGGGAAGAAGCTCCCGGTGAAGAGAGGTATCTGCCGCCGAGACAGCCGTCAGGAAGTCCGTGTTGCTGCATGAAACGTCATTTGAGACCGGAAACTGGAGCATGTGGTGCTTGATTTGGTCGTAGAGCGTCTCTAGGTACTCAATTGAGACGCTGGGGCAGTCCGTGAGCACAATGGTGGTAAACTCTTCCAGGGTGATCTTTTTTCCGGTGTTGGCATTGTGGATGCTGGTGTTTAGCACGATAATCGACATCCCAATCGAAAGAATCGTGTCAAAGTTCTGCTTTCGGCTCTCCGCATACCTGGTGCAGAAGGCGTAGATGATCCTTTCTATCTGCTGCCCTTCGCCCGGGAGGTGGAAGCTGAGCAGGAACACTCTCAGCGCCGCCAGCAGGTCCAGTTCGCTAAAGTTGAAGGAGTTGCAGAAAGCCTCAAGCAGCTCCTGGTTGCTCTCCTTCCCAATACACTTCCCCAGCACTGACAGGTGCGTGTCTGGGTGCGCCCGGAAAAACAGAGACATTCCATGCGCCGTGTCGGTTACCCCGCACTCTTTCAGGGCTGCTGCCACCTCGGCGGCGTCTCCGGTGGCGTTGAAGGCGTACAGCGCCGTCTCAAGCTTCTTTTTTCTCTCGGCGCGTTGAACCAGCCTGTTTGAGACGGCACAGTACCCGCACTCCTCTGCCTCGCTGCAGTCCTTGATCATTCGGATAAGGTGGCGGTTACTGGCTGCGCAGAGCTTTTCAACCAAATTTTGAAGTGTTCTTTTGCTGGTGAGCCGCAGAGATACGTCTAGGACCAGGTACTCCAAAAACTTGGCTTTGGCAAAGATTGGCGCACCATCTTCAACAGGCCCGGTCTCCTTCTCAATGTACATCTGGAAGTAGAAAGGCTCTAGAAACCCTTTGCCTTGCGCTGCAAGAAGAATGCTGCTCTCTTTCCTATTTAGGAAATCTTGAACCACCAATCGCGATAATGCACCTGACATACCTCCCGATGAGGAAATAACTGTTTCAAGAAGAGGCTTGCAAAAGATCAGCTTGTCTTCGTTGTCAAGCAAGTGCCCAATAAACTCCGGATGCTCTCGCAGGAAGCTTTTGAACATTGGCGGAATAAGGTATCCGCACCGGCTGCTAGTAATAAACTGCTTGGTCATGTACAGAGTGCAAAAGACCTTAAAAACGTTAACTTGGTGCTCTTTGGTATTAACCAGCCTAAGCAGCCGCAGAATAACCTGCAAATAGACCACCACCGCCCTCTCCACATACTTTTCGTTTTTCAAGAACTTGACCCTCATCAGCGCCTCCGGAATGTCTCCAAGGTCCACCTCTTCTTTGGAGATAACAAGCTCTTCCAAAAGATCCTGAAAGATCTCCAAGGCAATGAACTTTTCTGCCGTGTAGAGCGTGTCGCATTTAAAGAGCCTGCTCATGGCCTGAAGAACGCTTTCAAGCGAAATCGCCATTTCTTCTAAAACAGTCTTGTTGAACTGCTCCACTGCTTCTTTGGCGTCTTTGCTTCCCTGCTCGGAAAGTCTTCTAAGACGCACTGCTGCCTGGGTGACTGCGTCCTCTAATGTGGGCAACATATTTTTTTAAAACCATTTTTTAATGAAATACGTAGGTATCTGAAACTCATCATTCAAACACCACCCCGAGCTTTTGGACGAGTAGGGTAAGCTTTTCTTTTTTGGTCCACTCGCTGTAGATTGCAGCCATTTGCTTTTTGGACCGCGACTCTGAAATCATCTGTCTAATAAGTGAAAGAAGCCGTTCTTCAACTGCAGGGTTCTCCTCGTTGGCCAGGAGCTCTGCGCCCTTCAGGAACAGAGTAATCCAGGCCCCTTGGGCCAGTTTTCCCTGGGCTTCTGAGATCAGGTCAAGGATAAAAATCTTGTCGTACGCTGACCCCGTCTGTGCCTGCCCCAAAAGCTTGGAAAGAATCCTGATTCCGTCTCTGGGGCCTGGTTGGTAGGCCAGAACGGCCTGTCTGATCGCTGTTCGCGCCGACCGGGCCTCGGGCGTGTTGATTTTTCCAGCGATTTCAATCATTTCCTCAATGGGAAAGCTGGAAATAAAATGGAGAAGAAGGTTTTGGTAGTGGTACAGGTCGTACTTGCAGCTGGCAACAAGGTTTTCCTTGTCTATCTCGGCCAGGGCGTGCCCGTGCTGAAATATGCCTGCTTCCATAATGCTGAGCGCAATAACCCCCGACCTGTCTAGTTTGGTCTGTAGGGACAGCGTTTTGGCTGCGCTGGCTAGGATAGCTGGGGCGTGCGGGGAGGTGCTGTTGGCGGTGTAGTGCTCTTGCATGAACCGCAGGGCACAGAGGAGCACCTCTTCATTTCGGGTGTCCAGGAGTGACAGCGCTTTGTTGAGCGCTGCCAGGTAATGCGGGGACTCTGGCCTGGTTTTCAGGTAGCACAGGGATGCCTGGAACACCGCGCTTGTTTCCGGTAGACTTTCAAGAGCTCCCGATACAAACCTTTCGGCCGTTGGGCCGGACACTTCGCCAAGCACCGTGGTAAGCGGCCCTACCACCCGGGCGTCTGTGCCTGCCATCTCTGCCACTGTGGCCAGAGCTTTGGCTGTGCTCTGTTGGCCGATGCTTCTGCCAAAGATCTTTTGGGCGATTTGGAGGGTTTCCGCAATGGCTTCCTCTCCTATTTTGAGGTGGGAGAAGACAATGTGCTGCACAGCCTCTAGCTCTGCTGTTTCTGGAAGGAGAGACAGTACTTCTATAACCGACTCAAAATTTTTGGAAATCTTTTCCCGATCACTTTTCCAAAAACGGTTTAGCTCGATAAAACAGTGTTTGGCAGCTTCTGTTAGCTCGTCTGCTGCAAGACCTTTGAGCTTTTCTTTTGCAAGTGTGCTGTTCCTCTCCTCTGTTTTGGGCTTGGAGGCTGCCAGGTGGGCAATTAGCACCCCGATTCTTCGGGCATCGGTTTTTTCTTTTTCAGCCTTTATCTCTAACGCTTTGTCTGTTCTTTCCTTTTTGGGTCTTTTGACCGCCTCTTCGCCCGGTCCAGCCTCTCCCCGCTTCTCTCTCTTGGCGGGAAGGAAGGCAGCTAGCTCCGGGACTGCCGCGGCAAAGGACTTGAACTCCACCCGCTTCTTCATGTACCGAACGAGAGCTTCTTTGAGAAGAGCGCTTTCGCTGCACATTTTCTGGATCGCTGCTGACCCTTCTTTTCGCGGGTCTATGAACTGCCCCGTTAGCGCGTGCATGGCTAAGTCTCTTAAGTTGTCCTTCTCCAGGCACATAAGCACCTTGGCCTGCACCAGAGCATACACCACCGAGGACCGCAGCGGTGCTGGCTCTTCTGTGGCCGTTATTTTGCTTGCTAGCACCTGGGCGACCTCGGGCTCCAGCGCAAGCTTTTGCTGGACGCCGTTGTAGAACAGAGCGGGGACACCTGAGCTATCCCGAACACACCACTTGGTTGGCGTGTCCTCCGGGGCGTCCGTGTGAAGCGCCCCCAGGCAGTCGATCACCTGGAGGTACTGCAGAACGTACTTGGTGTCTAGCACATGCATCAGCACAAAGAAAAGACTGTCCCCCCGGAGCTGGTGGATGGGGGCGGCTGTGTACCCCTCTTTTCCATGCGGTAAAAACTGTGACACGTGTGTTCCTCCCAATAAGGAAGTGATAACAACCATCTCGTTTTTCCGGTACTCCTGAATCAGCATCCCCCAAATCTCTGGAAGGTGCAGATCTTCGCGCACTATCTTCATCTGGGCCCCAAAGGGCAGCTTGGGCAGTACTGCGTAGAGGTATGTGGTGGCACAGGAACGAACCTCCACCCTAGCTTCTTTTTTGAGCTCTTCGAGCACGCTGTGGATGTGGGTGTGGTGGGAGCGGATGGCGGCTCCAGTGTGGGGGAGCGTGGCGTGTGTGAGGAGGGCGGTGTGAACAGCCCCCGGGATGTGGGGGGACAGCTGCTCCAGAATGAAGGGAAGAAGTGCACTGCCATTGATGCTTTCATTGAGCATCCTTTGCAGAGACTGAAGACTTGGCTTGGCACCTAGTGCCTGAATACCCCGAATACCCCGAATACCGGCACAGACAGCTCGGTCTAGTAGGCTCGGGTTGGTAAAGCTTTTTCTTTTCTCGATGTACGCCGAAAGAATCGCTTCAGCTGTCCACTGCCCCTGGTCCTCCTGGCCCTGATACGCTTCATAGAGACAGTTGCTAGTGACACTTCCGTTAAAAACGTCTTCTTCGCTATCAACCCTTAAAATACTATTTAGCAGCCGATAAAGGTTCTTGGCCCCGAAAAAGTCTTTTCTTCTTTCTTCAAGGCCTTGCGCGAGTCTACCTGTTGCCAGTGACACACACCCCAGCCCAAAGACATACTCCCCAACTAGCTCCCCAATCCTTCCTTCTAGCTCGTCCAAAAACATCTCAACCACCCCTAGAGCAGCTTCGTCTTCTACAGGCGTGGCAGCCCCGGGACTGTTTCCTCGATAGAGCGCTGTTTTTGCCAAATGAAGTAACTTGTGCTCACTGCACTCGCTGATAATGCTTTTTACAGAAAGGTTCTTTGTTAAACACTCTTCTATAAAAACCAGCACCTTCTCTGGCTCGATATCGTTTATGTACGGAAGAACGGTCTGCGCCGTGAAATGCTGCCAAACCACATTGGCCAGTGGCTTTTTGGAACTGTCCACCACATATAGAAGCGCGTCCTGGAACACGTCGCTGGCCGCCCTCTCTTTCACCAAGTTTAGCGCCTCCGCGGCATCTTCCCTGCCAATCGCCTGGAAAAGACCTTGGTACCTGTTTTTCTCAAAGTAAAGGTGGTGGTTTCTGTCGAGCAGAAGGTTCGCATAAACAGCGGCCTTCACTTCCCCCGACCCCCCTTCCAGCCACCCTAGCATCTCTTCCGGCGCTGCTTCTGCGGTTTTGAACGCCTCGGAAAGCGCCGTTCCGGCAAGAAATCCTTGCTCTTCTCTAAAGCTCTTCCTAAGCACCATCCCCACCAGTAGGCTGCGGTCTATGTCCCAGGCCTCCACTATGATCTTCTTAACCAACCCGAAAAAGCTTGCACTCCCCTCATCCACCCGCCTGCACTCCACTGCGTTTAGTACTAGCGGCAGCAAGGACACGCCGACACCCGCATCCTTGTTAACAAGACACTCGGCTGCTATGTATGCGAGCTCACACTCTTCCGGTGATTTGGCTGCTTTTATCAAGCACGTTACTTTTTCAACGGCTGTGGCTTTCTCCGGCAGTCCTTGGACGATAACGGCTAAAACCTGGTTCTTTTTCTTCTGTTCGGCAAATATCTGCTCAATCGCTGCGCTTCTTTGCGGCTTTCTCACCCTGAGGATTCCCTGGAGCAACTCTCCGCGGGTACGTGCGCATTTGGCCATATGAAAAAATTGTTCCCGGAATTTTAGTTATGCATCGGCCAGCGTCGATATCTCAAAAACACCCTCACTCCCCCCGTAGAAAAGAAACTGCCCCTCGCTCTTATCAAAGTCCCCACACACCGCCAGAGTCCTTGAACCCTCCACCTGCACAAAACTATCGTACTCCTCCCCAATGACCATCCCAGAATACTCCCTGGTTTCTGAAAGGTCCGTATAGGTGATAAACGGGTTGTACGATGCCTGTGACAGAAGAACCCGCCCGATGTTGTCCCGATAGTCTCCCTGAACGACACTCTCTTTTTTTACCCCGGCTGAGATGGAGAATGCCCCAACTAAAAACCGCCGGCTCCCTATCTCAATCGACGAGGGGTTGGTAGAGACCGTAACATTTCCCTGGCTCTGGTAGTACCCCTCCGGATAAAACCCTTTTCTTTCCAGGTCTACCCCCGGGAGAACAACAAACTCCGTCTCTAAAAAGGCCTCTCCAAGAACCGTTTTTATCCGCGCCACAGCATTTTCCAGGCTTTCTTTGCCCTTTACCATGATAACCACCGCATCAATCCCCACTCCCAGACCGTTATAGGTCGCAATGGCCCCCTTTAATCTATTAAGCTTCTCTGTGGTATAAAGGAAACCTGAAAAAAAGAGAACAGAGAGGTTGTCGGCCACCCAAGCCCTCTGCGGCGCCTCGGGCAAAAGAATCTTCGTGATGTTAAACACACCACGCTCCTTCCTCCCCTCAAAGCTGGCACACACCCCCGGGGCCAAGAAACACTCACAGTCAATTGCTCCAACGTCAATGGCCCCGTCCTCGTCCTCAATCGACATCCCGCCCAGGACCCTAGCCCGAACCATCCCGAAAATCGTGCAGCCCCTTCCCTCCTTGAGCGCCGCAATGGAAACGCTCCCGGGAGAGGCTCTTTCTTTTAAGGCCCGATACCTTAAACACCCCCCCTGAAAAGAGACACTTTCAACGTGAACCTTTCCCCTGGCTACCACCCGGGCCCCAAGGACCCTCTGGAGGTCGCTCACGCTCGCAACCCCCCCGAACAGCTCCTGAGAGAGAAGGAGCGCTGCCCTCCCGGCGGCCTCCTCACTCACGCCCTTGCAGATGTATGCCATCGCCTCTGGGGAGAGAGAAACCCCGTGCTCCTTGGTAAACACCCTGTACGCCTCCCTTGCCTCCATAAGAAAAAAACTGCCGATGCGTCATTTATTAGAAGCACTTGCGGTGGATGATTGAAGGTCCGCACTCGTCGTACTCAGCCTTTGAGATCCACATCTGTTGGAAGGTACCAAGTGAGGCAAGGATTGATCCTCCAATCCAGACGCTGTACTTTCTCTCAGGGTTGGCCACAATCTTCACCTTCATGGAGGAAGGTGCTAGCTTGGTAATTTCCGTCTGCATTCGGTCGGCAATGCCCTGGTAGAGGGTGGTGCCTCCAGAGAGCACAATGTTACTGTAAAGGTCCTTTCTGATGTCAACGTCGCACTTCATGATTGAGTTGAAGCATGTTTCGTGGATACCAACGGTTTCCAGGCCCATAAAGGACGGCTGGAACAAAGCCTCGGGGGCTCTGAACCTTTCGGTGCCAATGGTGATGTTCTGACCGTCTGGGAGCTCGTAGCTCTTCTCAAGGGCGCTGGAAGGCTTAGCCATCTCCTCGTCAAAGTTCTCGGCAACGTAGCAGAGAGACTCCTTAATGTCCCGGACAATTTCCCTCTCAGCGGTGGTGGTAAAGGTGTACCCCTTCTCTGTGAGAATCCTCATCAAGTAGTTGGTTAGGTCCCTTCCAGCCAGGTCAAGGCGTGCAATGGCGTGGGGGAGGGAGTATCCTTCGTAGATGGGCACTGTGTGAGTGACACCATCTCCAGAGTCCAAAACCATTCCAGTAGTTCTTCCACTTGAGTAAAGAGAGAGAACAGCCTGGATAGCTACGTAGAATGCTGGGCAGTTGAAGGTTTCAAACATTATTTGAATCATCTTCTCCCTGTTTTGCTTCGGGTTCAGAGGGGCCTCAGTCATTAGAACGGGGTGTTCCTCTGGGGCTACTCTTAGCTCGTTGTAGAAGGTGTGGTGCCAAATCTTCTCCATAAAGTCCCAGTTGTTCACGATTCCGTGCTCAATGGGATAGTTTAAGGTAAGGATTCCTCTACGGGACTGCGCCTCATCGCCTACGTAAGCTTCTTTCTGGCCCATTCCAACCATAACACCGTGGTGCCTTGGCTTTCCAATAATGCTGGGAAAGACTGCACGTGGAGCATCGTCACCCGAAAATCCTGCTTTGCACATTCCCGAACCATTGTCCACAACTAGTGCTCTTTTTGCTTCGTCTGCCATTGCAGGGGTGTTAGAAAAAGAAAAATATATACTTTAAGGAATTCCCAGGGTGTTGATAAAAAGGCTAGACCAAAACACCCCTTTAAGAACCGTGATTTAATTTATTAAATTTATTAATTAAATAGATCTAGATGTGGTAGTTCGGGTTAGTGGATGACTGTGCCCTACACCCCTAAAACCTTGCACCCCTACAACCCTAAAACACCATGTCGAGTCCCGGGGCGTCTAAAAAATACCAAGGATTTTTTCTACCTCGCAGCAAACCTTGGAGCAGCAAGTGGCTGCTGAAAGAGCAAAACTTGACAGAGAGAGGAGGGTGGCGTCCTTGAAAACGTCTTCGCCTGAAGATACAACATTGATAAAGAAAACCATTTTATCGACTGATTCTTTTAAAGTAGCTGTGTTGGCGTGGGCAATGTAGTTGTAGAGGCTTTCTCCTTCCTGCGAGAGACCAATTCTTTGGGCGTCTTTGGGGATGTATCCTTCAACTGCGCCCTTGTGGAGCTGCATCAGAATATCCCGGGTTGATGATGCATAAATCCTGTTCCTTTCAAGGAGTTGGATCATAAGCCCTGCAAACCGGGTAAACACTCGAGGGATCCTTGTTTGCGGGTTTATCTCAATTACTGCGTTGGCCGTTGTTACTATCAGAATTTTTAAGCTTCCGGCCTTATTTAATGGGCTGTCCAATAGGGTTAGCAGGCACTGGTGCAAAATGTCTGGGCGGTAGGCTCCAGGCACAGCAGCCTTCCTGGCTTCGGGGGTTTCGCTGCTGAGGAGAACCTTGCCTTTGTTTGTTTTGGCCACTTCTAAGAGCGCGTTCTGGAGAACAACCGTAAGCATGGGAATTAAAAAAATAGAGCAGAAATGTCTTTGTTTGTTTCGACCAAGGAGGCATCTAGATCTTTAGTCAGGAAGTTTTCATTAAGGAATCATTCATTATTTGTCTTTATTATGGACAGAGACACGAGCAATGAGGTTGTTTCGGAAGTATTTAACATGCTAAGAAATAAAAACGAATGTAGAGAAGAAGAGGAAGAAAAAGCATCTTTAATAAAAAGAAACAGCACCCTTGGCAGAGCCGACCCCCTGGGAAACCTAGAGGAAGAGTCGTATGAAAAGCCTGCTTACTCCTACGCCACCCTCATTACACAGGCTATTGTCGACAGTAACGAGAAAAAGCTGTCACTTCGGGCCATTTACGCGTGGATCATGAGCAAGTACCCATACTTCCGCCGCCAGAGGGGTGGTTGGCAAAACTCGATCAGGCACAACCTTTCCCTGAACAAATGCTTCTACAAGATACCACGTGCGCACAACGACCCTGGAAAGGGCTCTTACTGGACAGTAGATTCGGAGTACCTGAACGTCTTCAACCCGAACGCCAAAACAAAGCGTCTTTCCGAGGGAGACGGGTTTAGAGACTCTTTGGACGCCAGGGCGAAAAAGTACCAGGGAGAGGTTAAGTCTTCTTTTTCCGAGATTCTCAACAATGAAAAGAACTTCTTTGACTCAATTGGAGTCTCCGACAAGCACTTGTTCTCAAAGTCCTTTGATTCTTCAATTTTTGACGGCAACCTAAGGGACATAGATGGGGACAGCTTTGAGAAAATCCTTATTCAGTCAGCAGATGGCGGAATACAAGGAGAAACCTCGCAGTTCTTCAAATTCACAAAGTAGGCAGCGTGTAGAAGGCAGGGCGTCTGCCAGATGCTGCCATCTTGAGATTAGTAAATACAGTATATTGTTCGGGTTTGTGGGTTGGGGTTTTCGAGACTTTCGAGGTTCTTCTGAAGCGGATGAAACGTTAGAATGGTTCCCGACCTAACCCCCAGGCTTCGAAGCGGTCGCTGAAGGTTATCTGGGAACTCTTCGTCGTAGAGCAGGCTCTGAAAGTCTTTGGTAATGGCTGAAATGCTTTTTTCGTTCGTTGTCAATCGCTTGATTAAAACACAAAGTGTATCTTTTTCTGTAATGGTTACAGTTTGGAAATTGGAAAAACACAAGCCACACAACGGATTGGGTGGAAGTGCAGGAAGGTGTCTAAGTGGCGCTCCCATGGTCAGGTAGTGCACGTACCCTGGCTTGGGCCGCAAAAGCGCTCTTACCTCCAAAACAACCAGTGCGCTAACAATGGCGTTGGTGGTGACAACCGACGGAACGGTGCTGGATACAATGTTCTCCGTTCGGAACAGTTCAGGTACGGGCACGCCGAATGGCTGGGCGCGCAGCGCTGAGAAAGCATGCACCAGGGGCGGTGTAACCTCTGAAGCGTGCTTAAACGCCTCAATCAGTGGCCGGAGAGGCGCTGTGCTCATTCTTCCCCCAAAACACTCGGTGAACGCCTCAATGGCTCCTGGGCTCTGCCCAGCTTCAGCTTCATCTTCACCTTCCAGGAACTTTTTCAGCTGCGGAATAAACTCCCGCACTGTCCAGTGGACACAGTGCTTCCACTCGGTTGGCGTGCCCCTGAGCGTACAAACAGGCAGGGCCTCTTCTGTTCGCGCCCCCGAGCAGGCAAAGCACTCGGTGCGCTTGGGATGCATTGTGTACGCCTGCCCCAGAAACCCCGTGCTTCCGCTCTCAATAACCCGAACGTTTCCAAAGAGAGCCATCCGATTGAGGTGCTCCCTAGCCTCTAAGTTGTCCAAACAACTAACCACCCCGAAAAAGCCCCGAAAAAACGCAGGTGTGAACTCGGGGTCAAGAAGATTCTTGGAAAAGAAGCGGGCGGAAATGCGCCCGCCTGACCGCGTCTCTGTTTCTCGCGCAGCCACCTCAGCCTTGCTTGCTCCAATGTCTGCCTCTCTAAAGAGAGACTGTCGGTTAAGATTGGAAAGCTCAATGGTATCGCCATCTACTATAACCACAGAGCCACGGAAGACACCTACCAACGAAATAAGCACCTCGCACCCAATGCCTCCAGCGCCAACCACTAGAAGGGGTCCTGGTAATGAGAACTCTGGCGCTTCCATAAAAATTTACAAACATGGAGAACACGTGCTTTAGGGACCCGCTTTGGCTGCAACACAACGCACTGACCTCCGAAACAGCACTGAGCTACTTTTCCCTTTCCCAGTTCTACGACAGAAACTGTAACAACGAGGTCCTGAAAATGCAAACGATGCACAACCCGCTTGCCGGGGGCGGAGAGTTCCTGCAAAAGATGGCTGGCATCCAGTACGTCATCGACCACGCAGAGGAGCCCCAGCTGTTCCTGATAAAAAAGTGCGAGCGCCTTTCTCCCGAAAAGGTTTTTGTGCTTGATTACTACTACATCATCCACGGAACAGTCTACCAAGCACCAACGGAAAAAGAAGTGTCTCGCACCAGGTACACCAACATCCTCTTTTCAATGATGGCAACCCTAAACACCCTTCCTCTCGAAAAAACCCCAAACCCGAGCCCCAGTGGAGGCGTAGCCGGAAAAAGAAATACCTCGTCAAATAGGCTAGCAGGCTTATTTAATAGTTACTACACGGAGTTAGGGAAATAGTTCGGTAAGCAACTGGCAGAGACGCTTGTCCCAGGCATCGCCCTTTTTGATGGCATCGTAGAGGTCATGGATCTTTTTGTTAATGGTTTCAAACTCAGCCTCCAGCTCAATGCTTGACTGTCTGCTTTGAACGCGCGCCTTTCTTTCTTTTAGCGAAATAAGCTTGCCATCTAAATCCTTCATGGCGCTAATCCACCCCTTCTTTTTGACGTTGAGTATTTCCATGTAGTTCTCAGAGGTTCGAAGAACCCCCTGAAGGTCCTCTTTAAGCATTTCCTCGGCATCAAGGATGCTTTTAAACTTAGCAAAGATCTCCTGGGGGTCCGGGAACATTCCCTCAGAGGAGGTGAACAGTTTGTTCGGGTTGCTGCTCAGAAGAGAGGAGGAGGGGTCAAGGTTCTTTTTAAGCATGATGAACATCTTAGACTTGATGCTGGGGTATTTGTAGAGCATTTTTTCAATGACCGATATGAAAGAGTCAAGGTTTTCTATCCCGTGGTCAATGTCCTGGTGGCTGCTAAACACGTTCAGATCCTCGGGTGTTTCTGTCTCTGGGTGGTATCTCTTGCACCGGAAGATACAGCTGAGACAGAGCACCAAGACAGAGAGTTTAAATGTCCACTTACTGCGCTGCATTGTTTTGTTCTTATGGCACCATATCCTTATATGGTATCTGAAACAGTGTTGGGTGTGTGTCCGTGAAACTTTTGTTTTATTTATGGGGGTGGCTGAGGCCTTCTATGCACAGAGAGTGAGTCTTGAGGATGAGGCGCGGGAAAGGAAAGCGTGCTACGACCCCGCCAAAGAGTACAACGCCACAATTACCCAGTATGGCAAATTTAGCGGTCTTGAAAAACAGAGTGAAACAGCGCTCCGGCGGAAAGCAACCTGTTTGGGAACAGCCAAGGGCTCGGTCTATGCCGGAACGTGGGGCGGGGAGGTGTTTGTTTACCACCAAGACCTGGCCCTGAAAGAGCAGTTTAGAGCACACAACCAAAAAGTATCAGCGATCAAAGAGTACAGCGAGGCCGTGGTGGTTCTTCATTCAGACGGGCTAGTAACAAGGATAGCGGGTAAATCTGGCATTTCGCAACAGATACCCGGGTTTAGGACAGGTATTTTCCATCCGTTTTTGTCTCTTTGCGTTTCAGGCACCGATGGTGGGCTGTGCTTTTACGACCTGGAAAGCAGCAAGGTGGTCTTTGAAAAGCCAGGCATAATGGACGCCCCACTTAGTCTCCACCCGTACGGGTCGTGCCTCTTGCTAGGGCCAAGGAAAGGGGCGCTCCTGGACATACGCACCGCCAAGGTTGAGGGACATCTGGAAAGCTACCAGATTACATCGTCGCTTTTTCATAGCTCGGGCGTTACCTTAATGGCAGGAACGCGGAACAGAGCGCTGGCAACGATTGACATGCGCACTCTCACGCCCATA
Organism: Nematocida displodere; assembly: GCF_001642395.1. Classification (NCBI taxonomy): domain Eukaryota; kingdom Fungi; phylum Microsporidia; genus Nematocida; species Nematocida displodere. The sequence goes on along the minus strand of NW_027138154.1, from coordinate 8,541 downwards.
GCCCGAACACGCAGCCAAACAATAATCACCCATCTCAGCGAGTATGAAAAAGCAGTTATTTACTCATCAGACACAAGCAATGCCCAGGCTATCTGTCCCATAACCCGAACTCCGCTGTTTTCCTTTTCTTCGCCAATCACCCACGCCGTATCCCATAACGCCACCAATACCCCCCTCTTCTTCACCGCCCCCACCCTTGAACTGTGTGGGTACAGTGCAACAAGGTAGGGTGGTGGTGTGGTGGTGTGGTAGTGTGGTAGTGTGGTTTAAGGTTCAGGCAGTGCGACGTAGTGCGGTTTAAGGTTCAAACACCGACTCTGGTACAGGCACAGGCACAGGCACAGGCACAGGCACTAAGCATCCTCTGTGCTATGCGTGGGGCTGGAGGTTGTGTTCTGCGTGGGACTAGAGGCGGTGATTTGGAAAAAAGACTTGATGAGTTCGCCTGCTGGAGAGTTCTTAATGAGATTTGGAAGGTCCATGATGTACGAGGGCACTTCTTTGCCAACCAGATGCAAAGCAGCGGCATTAGAGAAGTGGTTGCAGTTGTTCTCAAATATGTCGTACGTCTTATTGCTAAAGTTGTAACCTACCTCCTGAAGAAACCCTTCAAAGTCCTTTTCTGTTAGCGAGGTCTCTCCAAAAGGAAGCCTTTCCACGGGTCTTCCAAAGGCAGTCGTTCCCGGACTGTTTCTCTGAATGCCTCCCTGGAAGTAGTACTCTTTCCCAAAGACCACGACTGAGGTGTGCCAGATGCCTTTAATGTCAGCGCCTACCATTTCTTTAAGCATGCTTACAGCCATTCCATTGGTGATGTCATATACCCAGACTTCCACAGCACCCATAAACAAATCTTATTATTTTCTTTTATTTCGCTATGGGAGAATGGAAGTTTGAAGACTTTGAAATAGGCGCATCACTTGGAAGGGGGAAGTTCGGGCGTGTTTATCTTGCCAAAGAGAAAAAATCAGGCTTCATTGTCGCTTTGAAGATTCTTATCAAGTCAGAAATCACCAGCTCAAATGCCACGAAACAGGTGCGGCGGGAGATCGAAATACAGAGCCACCTAAAACACGAGCACATTCTCCGGCTTTATGGATACTTCTATGACGACCTGCACGTTTACATCATCCTAGAGTATGCGGCAAAGGGAGAGATGTTCAAACTCCTCCAAAAGAAGAAAAGGTTCACCGAGCAGGAGGGGGCAGTTTACATCTCGCAAATGGTCCTAGCTTTAAAGTACATCCACAGCAAAAACGTCATCCACCGAGATATAAAACCTGAGAATCTTCTCATAGGTGCAGATGACAAGCTAAAAGTAGCTGATTTCGGGTGGGCAGTCCACAACATAGACAGTAAAAGGTACACCTTCTGCGGAACCATGGACTACCTGCCCCCAGAGATGGTTTGCCACCAAAAACACGACAAAGAGGTTGACGTCTGGGGGGTGGGAGTGCTCGCATATGAGTTTGTGGTTGGCAAGCCGCCTTTTGAAACCAAGGGGTGCACAGAAGAAACCTTCAAGAAAATTAAGTCGGTAGAGTTTACTTTTCCAGATTACCTGACAAACGCGTGTAAAGACTTTATTTCCAAGCTTCTGGTGCGAGACCCTAATCATAGGCTTTCCACGGACCAGATCCTCTCCCATCGGTGGATACGCTCGCATGTAAGGAACCAGAACAGAGAATAATAAAAATTTCTGTTTACAGCAATATGGGCGCAGCGGCAAGCACGAGGATCGGCTACTCTTTGCATATTATAAAAGTATCCCCAAAGTCGCCCGCACACTTAGCAGGGCTCCTTCCCGTCTTTCATTACGTCATTGGGGTTAATGGAAAGCCAATCACCTCAGAGGAAGACATTGGAGGAATAGCTGCATCGTGGGGAGAGGGGGCGCTCAGTTTGATGGTCTATGACTCAAGAAGAGCCAAGACTTTCTCGGTCGAACTAACCCGAGCATCCTCTGAAAAAATGGGTTTTAGCGTTAAGGTGCATCAGGGAACGATGCACCCAGTAACTTTTAAGGTAGTTGATATCGACTACAACTCGCCAGCACTGGATGCCCGTCTGCAAAAAGACCAAGACTACATCATTGCGCATGGGGGTGGGGCGTTTTCTTCGCTCTTTGAGCTTGAGACGCTCATTTATAAGCACCGGGGGGCTGTTTTGGAGCTGCTTGTGTTTAATCTTGGGAGTTCAATGATAAGAAAAGTTGAGATAACGCCAACCGAAGATGGAGCAATTGGGTGCGACCTGGGCACGGGAGTGCTGAATGAGATACCTGACACCAACGAGGCGATTGAGCTGGAAGAGAGCTGTGCAGCGAGTTTTTCGCCACATCCAGCGACCCAAATGGATGCCGAAGCCACCACACCTGAAGGGTCCGCCCTGGAGCAAAAGCTTTACCAGTCGCTAAATGAAGAAATTTCAGAGGAAGTGCCTGAAGAAGTGCCAGGAGAAGTGGTTGAAGAGACAGGCACCCTTCCCGGCGCCAGTGCCACCCCCGAACAAGAAGACCACATCACCCGGATACTTCAAATGAAGCCGCAAACCCCGGAAAAAACAGCCTACTATGAGACAGAGAGCACCGACTCGGCGCTGTTCCTGGCAGAAACAAGCGCACCACAGAACAATCCGCTAAACAGGCAGCACATGGTCCAAGGGCCGCCAACAACAATTCAGAGCGCGCACACCAACCCGGTTGATGGGGCAGAGACCTACAGCTGCCCCGGGCAGGCAGTGCCCGTCCAAGACCCAGCGCTGAGGTACCTCTGCGAGGAAGAGGCCCCCGAGGAGCTGGGGGTGCTTGAAGACGTTTCAGCCAAAGACGAAAAAAGCGAAGAGTTAGAAGATGCATCGTACATGTTCCAAGACTATTACGTTCCTTTTATTCTTCATCCTGAACACCCTGAACACCCCGAAAACCCTGAAAACCCTGAAAACCCGAAAAACACTGCCAATAGGGCAAATGCGGAAACCTTTCAAACAGATTTTCCAGTAGCAAAAAGAAGATGAGCCATAAATAAATTTTATTCGGGACTTGGATGCACTGCAGCTTACTCGGCCTGTCTCTTCCCTTGGGAGCGTGTCTTGGGCTGGGAATCTATATGGTTGCAGGCGTTTTTTCAAAGGGGGCCTCTCTTTACAAGGACATCATGGTTTACTTCACCACGCAAAACATAAAGTGGTGCTTGGCGACGGTCATACTCCACGATGTGTTTCTGACCAAAGATCTACTCAAGGTTTGGGTGGAAAAGAAGTACGTCAACCAGGAAGTGTGGAAGAGGCACAATCTGGTGGTTCGGGCGCTCAGAGAAAAAGCAGCCCCCGAAGATATACTTGCAGCCTTAACCCACACCCAGTCACAAAGGGAGATTTCGAGAGAAAAGCTGGCCTATGCCTGTAAGTACGTCATGCATCTGGCAAGGATCGGGTGGATGCTTGGGGTGGCATACACATATATGGATGCTTGGCCGTTAATCTACACCGTTGTTTTTCTGAGTATAGACCTAGCCACCAAAGCGGCCTCAAGAAGAGTATTCACCAAAACGAGAGACGTTCACCTCAACTACAGAAAGACAACGGCCACCCTTCTGTTTGCACACACAACTACCAAGGTGGACAGTTTAATGCTTGGGTACACCGAGTACACCGAAACATTTTGGAGCACTCTTCAATACTACACATTTTTAGATTCCGTCCTAAAACTAGCAGAGTCGGTTATTTTCAACATATACACGGCGCTCTGTCTAGTCCACTTTTTAAACCACAACCCAGGCGGTGCCATCTACTTCCAAGGGGCCCTTATCAAAATGGAAAAGCTTTCCAACGCAATCATTAAAATATTCTAGAAGATGTCTTTTGCTCTAACCACCCACACCCCCACACCAACCATTACTGTTTATTCAAAAATGCGTTACTCTGTTTTGTTTCTTCCAATGAAATAAGCCAGCGCAGCGCATGTCAGAATAACAAGCCCTGAAACTAGAGCAATTGTACCCCAGTTGTCCACTAACCACCCCTCGGACTTGCCCATAAAGATGCTTCCATCGATTTTTTCAGTGTACAAAGTCTTTGACTGCATAGCAACGGTTTTTGTTGTCTCATCATCAGAGGCAGAGCAGGGTACCTGTACGTTTGACAGAGAGATGGTTAGCTTGTCATCTGGATGTTTTTCCACGTGTGCAACTATCTTGGCTAACTCATCGGGAGAGATGTTGACAATGACAGGAACCTCTTTAGGGTAGGATCCCTGGCAATCGTCAAGTCTCTTCCTAACCAGTCTAAGCAGCGGGGGGGAGCCTTCTGAGGCGCCAATTCTGACAATGGTTGTTAGATTGTTGTTGTCTGTTCCATACTTTACCTCAGCGCACACATCGCTGTCTGGTTGGTTGTGGGTTCTAAATTCGGACATTATCGAGTTAATGGAAAACCCGGTTTGTCCCTCGTCAACGGTGAAGAGTTTTAGAATGAGCTTCCCTTCCTCAGCACCTGTGTTGGAGTTTTGTGCAGCTACGTCTTTGTTCTTGGAGTCTTTGGCTTTAGAGTCCTTGCCCTTGGAGTCTTTGTCCTTAGAGTCCTTGCCAACATCCTTTGGGATGTCCTCCTCTGCAGGCTTCTCTGTTTTTTCTTTGTTATCTTTATCTTTGTTGGCACTTTTGGAAGTTTCTTGTTTATCTCCCCTACCTGCTTTAACTCTGTCAAAGGTGCTAAAACCAAGCTGTAGAAGATTTCCGCCTTTACCTATCTTCTTGTGGGCGGGGGTAGTGGTTTGTGCTTCCAAGGCTTCGGGGTTGGCATCCTTTTTCTCAGCAGTTTTTGTGGACGCAAGTCCCAGGGTAAAAAAAGAAACAAGAATAGCTATCTTTACCAAAACCAGTCTTTTTAACATTATCTAAAAAAACAAAATTGTCATATTTATGTTTTTGATTTTAATTTATCAATTTATAATGGCTTGTGGTTGTGACTTTTGCTTCCTTAAAAGGTAATTTTTTGCTTGGACAGGGGGATGTTTGCAATTGAGGGTTGTTTTGGTGTTTTTTTCATTTAAAAAAGATAAAGACACAGATAAGAGAATACACTAGCCTGAATAAACACGAGGCAGCCTAAAGGATAGCCGCTGCGCCCACGCAGTGAGCCCAAACACAATAAAGTTTGCTCCTTAATTAGATTATGTTATGGAGACCAAGTCACCCACCAGCAGAGACTAAAAGTGTGTGTTTTATTTTATAATTACAGCATTGAGAAAGCTGCAAGAGTTGCAACGAAAGCACACCCAAGGGTCAGACCAGCACTGCTGCTGGTGGAAGAAGAGTTGCTGGTAGCACGGGACTTCTTCTTTGGATCCTTGTCATCGGAGTCATCAGACTCATCACCATCTTCTTGTGCGTTAGACTTGGCCTGGAGGTTGATGCTCTTCTTCTCAGAAGACTTCTTACCCTTTGAGGGGTTGTGCTCCACGTCGTCGCTTTCGTTGTCGTCATCCTTGCCCTTGGCTGGGGCAGCAAGGGTCATAGCTACAAAGGAAAGTACGCATAGGGAAATTAGTACAAATTTTCTCATTGTTGATTAACAGGTTCATGGTATTTATACTTTTGATCCGAAATAGACTGGCAAAATTTTGTTCTAGAACTAACCATTCAGGGACAAATTTTCAAATTCATTCATTTTAAGGTGCAATAAGCCGCCCAAACCGCGTCTATAGCCTTTCACTCGCCCGGTATGGGTAAATTGCGAATTAAATAGAGCCAGAAAGTCTAAAGATGTTCTAGATGTGTTCGGGTGACAGACCACGTGACAGACTATGTGACAGGGCGCGTGTCTGGGCAGGTGTCCGATTTAAGTGACTGGCGGGGATATAAAGCACAAAGAGTGCAAATATATGCTACATGTTTTATTGGCCATTCTTTATGGGCTAGATGTAGTTTTTGTGGGGGTACAAGCAGGTCGCTTCCCTACAAATGCACAGATCTACTACAGCGCTGGAAGAGGAGGCGTTCAGGCAATTGCCAACCCTTCGTATCAGCCGCCACAGGAATCAACCCTCTTGCGCGACCGGCCCCTGCCACCACTTCCTTGCCCCGAACTTACTGGGCCACAGTCCTACACCCATCCAAGCACAGTGCCGCAACCCTATACCACCGACCTGGAAATTCTGAAAAGGCCATTCTGGGCTCGGGTCTGGGCAGCTAGAAAGCTCTTCTTTGTCATAGCAGGCACCTTGTTTGCCGCCATTGTCTGTGCTTTTTTGCTGGTGTATGGGTACATCTACTTCATTAATGACACAGATACCCAAAAGTTCTGTTATGAAAAGTACCTGAACAATAACTATGGGACATGCATTGCTGGCAAGCAAGACATATACTCTTTCAAGCAGATAGAAGATCTAAACCTGTTTCTCTGCGGATATAGCAAGTACCCGCAGAAAGCAAACAACATTTACGTTAATGAGAAAGAAGACGCCATCCTAAATGATGTGCTCTATACGCGAGGGATTAAAGAAGCTCTGGCCTACCTGGAAAATGTTTTGACCAAAAACAGTTCAGATGTTGCCTTGATTCTTGACTTTGTGAGAGTGCAGCACCCCACCCACTACAATGCCTTGAGGGAGCTGAATCCTCAGTAGTTGGGGAACGATTGAGCAACTTTTTAGTTCGGGTATTATTATATTGCCCCACAGGTTAAATAAACTAAAGGTAAAGACTGCTCTTGTCGGATGGCGCAAAACGAGGGGCGGGGCTCTTTGGTTGAGATGGGCTGTGTATACGAAGGTTGTTCGGGGTTTGGAGGGCCTGGGTAGTGTCGACCATCGAGCTAGTTAGTATTAAGGATGTAACAAGCTGGATGTGGTTGTTGCTGCATTTAGAGCATCATTAACTCCATTGGTGTTCTTGTTAGACCCCGAGTCAGCCACAAACAGATTGCCAAACCCTGCAACAGATACCATGGTCTTACAGTGGGGACAATAAAAGCGGCCACCAGGTACGTCTTCGTGGCCGTTGCCAGACGCTGCCTGGTAACAGGAAAAACATATCATATGCCCGTCCATGGACACGAGGCCTACATAGCAGGAGTCAAACGAAGGAAGTGGCTCAGTAACTTTATCAAGGGTAATGTAGCATTTTAAACATGTGTAATGTTCGGATGGGATGCCGACGTGCAGGACCGTTCTTGTTCGGGCACCGTTTTCGGCTGCATTTTTTATCTTTACAACTATCTTCCCAGTTGCCCAGTGGTGGTAGCCGTTGGGCATAATCCAAAGATTGTTTTTATCTCTTGGCAGATTAGAGGTGTGCTTTCTGTTAAGGTTACGGTCCTGGCGCCTAACCTTGATAGCCTCTTCGATATAAACCTGCTGCGATTTGATTAGGATTTGGGTGTTTTTGGTTCGGGTGTGGATAGAGAGTTTAAGCTCTTCAATGTTTTTAAAGCATCTTTCTTCCCACGCCAGGATCGACTTAATGCAGTGTTCTAACGTTTGTGTAGTGTCTATCTCGAATAGGTTTAGATCTAGCCTTTTCACTGAAGCTTTTTCTTGGTATTCGTGTTCTGTCTCCCACATAGCAACAAGGCTTGGGAAATGTTTTGCAGTTATGGTTAGGGTATCCGCTGCAAAGGATTTCCCCACTGCAGGTGCAATGCACCCCCACACCTCAAGAGGCATCAGCATACGGATCCATTGTTTGCTGCCAATTGCTTGTAATGTCTCGGATGAAGGGCAAAAAAAGCCTTCCACATTCCCGCCAATGACTAGGTCGTTCAACACTTGGCTTCTTTTCAACGGAGCACAATCCAGGATGGAAAGGTTTGGTAGGTACCATGCATAGAGTCCAAGAAGCATTTTTGGTTTGAAGTCATCCAAGAACCAAAGATTGGGTGTAGAAAAGTCAATGTTTATGTGTAGATTAAGCTCACAGTCACTTACATCAAGGCGTGCTAAGAACCACCGAGTAGATATGTCAGACATGTTTCCCAGCTCTAGCTGCTTGGTGACGGTATAGACCATTAAATACGGTTCACACCCAAACAGCCATGCATACACCGCCCACCAGCCACTTGGTTGCTCATTGTGAAGATTGGCAACCTCTTCAAACCTTATCCCGGATATTACAAGCGTGTGTGCACATATTGTTCCAAGAGCCAGGAGAATCTTTTCAGTCACCCCTAGGTTTGTTGTGGGGTTTTTATTGGGGTCGAAAACAAACCTGTCGCTAATGGTTAGCTCAGCAAAGGCCAACCCATCCACCAGATGCTCCGGTATGTCTTCCTCCCTGTATTTGTTGAGATGGATTTGGACTGTGTTCTCCTGCTCTTTGGCAATGTACACCTCTTCTCCCACCATGTTCGTGGTTAGCTTGCATCCCGACTTTTCAAAAAACTTGAGTGTGCTCTTGGTGTACGGCGACTCCAGATAGTGCCCTGGGCTTCTCCCTGCTGCACACAGGCGTGTGGCAACTAAGGACGCAAGTATAATTGTTGTGAGTATTTCTCGGGTTAGCTGTGTTGGTGTTCGAGTGCTTGACAGCGCGGCGTGTGTATGTG
>NW_027138145.1:319-567 GCF_001642395.1 Nematocida displodere | reverse complement strand
CCTCGCACCAGACAGAGCACCACAAAACGTAAAGTGACGGGCCAGGCTTATTGTCGCGAACACCGCTTATTGTCACGGGCCATGGTTATTGCCACAGCCACAGGAAGAGAAAGGAAAGGAAAGGAAAGGAAAAAACATATTTTTGTGGTGTGTGGAGAGAAAAGAATCCGAATAACCCCGAACAGTCCAAACTGACCCCCCATAAAAACAGCCAGGAACAAGCTATTGCACCAAACTTGGCAAACGCA
>NW_027138145.1:0-269 GCF_001642395.1 Nematocida displodere | reverse complement strand
AGAGGGAAGAGGGAAGAGGGAAGAGAGTAGAGGGGAGAAAGAACACAAACACAGCCCCAGACGACTTCACGCAAAACAGCCACGAACACAGACTATACCATCCCATAGCATCACATGCCTCCACATCTCACAGAGCATCAGATGGCATCCCATCATAATGTGACAGCCCAGGCTTAGTGTCCCGGACTACCACAGCCACAGACCAAGGCATAGAAAAAAACATATTTTTGTGGTCTGTGTGTGGTTGTGGGAGAGAGAACAGTCCCAAC
>NW_027138118.1:0-661 GCF_001642395.1 Nematocida displodere | reverse complement strand
GTGGTGCTCTGTGAGAGGGTCTGTGGTGCCATGTGGTGCTATGCTATGCCATGTGATGCTATGCTCTGTGATGTCTGGTGGAATGGGATGTGGTTAGTTCGGGGTGTTGCCATCTGATACCATGCATCACGTTCCGTGGTGCTCTGTGACTCTGATGTCTGGTGCCATGGGATGCTCTGTGAGATGTGGTGGAATGGGATGCTATGCTATGGGGTGTGGTGGAATGTGGTGCTGTGACTCTATGGGCTGTGATGGGTTGTGTTGTGGTGCCATGTGGTGCTATGCTACGGGATGGAATGGAATGGGATGCCTGGTGCTCTGTGGTGCCATGTGATGGGATGCGGTGGAATGCGGTGCTCTGTGGTGGAATGCGGTGGAATGCGATGTCTGGTGCCATGTGATGCTCTGTGATGGAATGGGTTGGGTTAGTTCGGGTTAGTGTTCGGGATGCTATGGGTTGTGACTCTACAGGTTCGGGTGCTCTGTCTGATGCTCTGTGGTGCTCTGTGGTGGAATGTGATGTCTGTGTTCGGTTCCGTTGCATTGCGTTCCGTGGTGCTCTGTGTGTTGTGGAGGATTGTGATGCTGTCCCGTGGTAATTGGCGGTGTTCGGGTTAGGAAGCCTAGTCCGTGGCAATTGGCTGTGGCAATTGGCTGTGGC
>NW_027138123.1:0-1152 GCF_001642395.1 Nematocida displodere | reverse complement strand
TGCTTGTGAGGGGCAGTGTGGTGCAATAGTGTGTTGGTGGGTGTTCTGACGAACACCAGCGCGAAACAGCGGATCGGGCATCTTTCCTCCTTCACACCACTCGTAGAAACACGTCCCTGTGTGGTGGAGTGTTTTGGCATGTTTGAGCAAAAGGGCGTGGGAGGGTCTGGGAACAAGGAATGATGCTTGGTGGAGTTGATTTGAGAGTGGCACAGCGGGAGTCTTCGCCATATCCAAACTAGGTCTTTATTGCAACGCCCCGAGTCTTTACAGCTTCTCCCGAAACTACGTTCCTTTCGCTCATTTGATGTGTCCTTATTGGTCCACATCCTTATACCAAAACAACGCTACGTGTGTACGAGCCCACGATACAACATCCCCGGGATAAGGCTTGAGAAACCCGAAACTCCTTTGGATATTCGACCCGTCCTTCATTGACACCTCGTATGCATCATAGGGTAATGCTTTTGTGATAACTCCTTTTCTTGTGAAGAGCTTATCATCTTTCGACTTCAAGTTGTGTTCTTTGACTAACACTTCTTGTCCTTCCTGGCACTGCGGTAGTTCCTTGTGTGTGAACTCCTTCCGAGCTAGCCCGAACGTGCTTGTGTTCGGGTTGGTTCGGGCAGTAGCGCTTGATTCGGAGTCTTGCCTGTTGCTCTAGGAATCTTGTTGTTGTTACCTTCTGCTGCCTTCTGTTACTCTCTGTAGTTTGACCTTCAATGGTCCCGATACTTTCTTGTGTTCGGGTTAGTTCGGTTCGCTCTCTACTCTTCCTGCGGACTTGCGGTGGTAGGGCGACGTGAAGTGGCGTTCTATCCCATTCCTCAGTCCATTCTTTCATGCGACTGTTGTTACACCCGGTTCCATTGTCCGAGATAATCCTTTCAAACTTAAATTCTTGCAATACTTTCTTTACGAACAGTGTTCGGGCTAGTGTTCGGAGTCTAGTCCCTACTTTTTGTGAATAACTTTCTTGTGAAGTAGTCTATCGCTACAATCACGCATTTCCCGTGCGTCTGGAGTAGGTCTATCCCCACTATCTCTCCAGGCCGGTTGGTAGCGATAAAGCTGTTTGGGCGTACGTACTCAGGACCACTTCCCAAACAGGTCTGGCAGTTCGTGAGAATCTGCTTCATTTGTGCATCTGTC
>NW_027138157.1:239578-240578 GCF_001642395.1 Nematocida displodere | reverse complement strand
AATTTGCCGCGGCTCAGGGACTTCCAATCCAGCTCGGTCTATGAGAAAACAGGCATAGAGCATCTGGTGCTTAGGAACCTGTGTGGTGGAAGGTTTAGTCGAGGGAAAGAAGGGGTAGACTCGCTGCTGGCCTTTTTAGGATCTGCCCCCATAAGCAACCTCACACTGTCCATGAGTATCTTTGATCTTGCTTGGGCCGCTCTGTACTCAAGCCCCTGCCAGGGACTGAATGTTCGGAACCTCACCATAGAAGACATTAAAGCAAACGACATAGGCAGTCTTCGGACGTTCATTGGGGGGAGCGACGCCATGAATATTCCCAGGGTATCTGAAGTGGTGCTTACTTTCAACCTAGAGGCCAACCTAACAGAGGGGGAGTTTAAATCGGTTCTGCGATGGGTAGCGACAAGCTTCCCCCGCGCTAAGAAAGTATCCATCAACGTAGCCAATTGGGGAAAGTTGATTTCATACGGAACCCCCGGAAGGGAAGTTTCGGTTGAGCATTTAAGGGGCCTCAAAATTGGGGGAAAGCCAGCAAGGCTCACATGTCTGTGGCCCAAGCTCACGGAGACCAAGGCTTTGTCTAAAACAGTCAAGATACTGGCAAAGGACGTGATTTATCTCATTCCAGTTGCCAAATACAGGGACTGGACTAGCGGTGCACTCTTTGCCCATCTAACGGAAACAGCAGCCAGGCATCTCCCGAAGAACAGGTATAATCCTGTTGGCGCCTTTGAATGTCCTATATGCCTAAACACAGAGGAGGATATGTGTGCAGAACAAGAGAAGGTCCCAAGCGTTTGTCTACTTGAGTGTGGGCATTGTGTGTGTCTGGAGTGCTTGGGCGGTCTGATCATTGAGGACGGGGGTGCATGCCCTATGTGCAGGAAGGCAATAACCGGGATGGCGTTGGCATTGTTGGCAGAGGCGCCAAACGGTCAACTTGATCTAGCACTAGCACCTATTGACAAGAATCTGCTAAAGAAGCATCTTTCACTAA
>NW_027138157.1:239186-239528 GCF_001642395.1 Nematocida displodere | reverse complement strand
GCAGAGGCGCCAAACGGTCAACTTGATCTAGCACTAGCACCTATTGACAAGAATCTGCTAAAGAAGCATCTTTCACTAATATTTGAGGAGGAAACAGACCCCAACGCTGGTGCAAGAGCAACCACCATCATTCCACCTGGTTATTCGCGGGGTGTTCGGTCAGAACTAGCATCATTTGTTCGAGAGGAGGCGGCCGATCTGTGTATCACCGGATTTTGTGTCGGTTGTGTTGGTTGTGTCGGGTGTGTCGGTTGTTTGGTTCTTACCTCCTTATTGTAGGCTCACATACGTGGGAGTAGTACTAGTAGTCTAATTTAAGACACGGTCCTTATTTTTCAAAAA
>NW_027138157.1:238798-239136 GCF_001642395.1 Nematocida displodere | reverse complement strand
AGACACGGTCCTTATTTTTCAAAAAACAAGTAGAAGGAATACTATAAGTTTTATGAATAAAACACTAACACACCATACCGCATACCACATACCACATACCACCACTTCACATCCATCCAATACACGCTAGATCTATGTTGAAATAAACAGCCTTCTTACCAGTTCACAGGCCAACCACTACAACCATGCTCTAATGTTTTATTTGTGTGTTCGGGCTTGTTCGGGCAGCTCGCATCTTGAACCATAACCCGAACGTTCAACTATGGCCAGGTATACCTGGCGCTGTGCGGGTGTGCATGTGTTCGGGTTATATAGGTGGTATAGGTTGGGTAGGGCTG
>NW_027138157.1:238510-238748 GCF_001642395.1 Nematocida displodere | reverse complement strand
TACCTGGCGCTGTGCGGGTGTGCATGTGTTCGGGTTATATAGGTGGTATAGGTTGGGTAGGGCTGTGCTAGGTGTGGTATGTGCAATGGAATGGGTAGGTGTGTGCACAAGTAGACAGGCAAACAGACACAGTCTTCATGAGATATCTTACGTGCTATAACTAAGGCTTCCATCGTTTATCTGCTTGGGCTGGCCCGAGTCTCCATGAGATATGTTACGTGCTATAACTCGGGCCCGT
>NW_027138157.1:238218-238460 GCF_001642395.1 Nematocida displodere | reverse complement strand
CAGATACTTGGACTTGTTAAGACAGGGGATAAAAAAGCAAAGCTTTTATAGTTTCAGGGCCCAAAAGGCGGGCTATTTCATGTTTTTGGCGGGGTGCTGGGCTGGATGCTGTGTTTTGGGTGTGTGCTGGGTGCTGGGTAGGTGCTGGGGCGTGTAGCTTTGTAGTGCCAGGATATTTTAAAGTTGCACTCTTATTTCGAAAACCAACCCAGAAACCAAACAGTAGCTCATGGCTGTTATAC